>NC_090273.1:146856125-146871125 GCF_040414725.1 Anabrus simplex | reverse complement strand
TATACACCTGCCTATGTCGGTGCGACGTAAAATAAAACATGTTTGTCCACGAAGTCGTCAGTAAGAGAATGGTTGTTACCTCATACAGACCACCAGAGCTTATGAGCAACCGCAAAAACCGATGATGGCACCAAAATGAGGTGTACTAGGCAAGGTGAAGGCTGAGATAATATGCCATTGCTCTCCTCGCTGGACAAGAATTACTGAACCTGCACGTAGCACTCTTCACAACGAACTACTCTACTCTGAATGTGGTTACTCAACACCACTAACTATCACAGCTATAAATTAGACTGGGGCTCCTACCTGAGTAGCTCCAACGGTAATGCGCTGGTCTTTTGATCCCAACTTGCACGTCCGATCCCGACTAACTCGGGTGGTACAAATTTACTGGCACGTAAAATAACTATTGCAGGGCAAAATTCGGCTCATCGGCATCTCCGAAAATCATTAAAGTGCAGTCAGTGGGACGTAAAACAAATAAAATCATTTTTATTATGAGACCGGGACTACAGTGAAAAGTACATCTTCATCTCGCTTATGCCAAGAAACAGATGCAAAATGCTACATCGATCTAGAAATAGCAATAGCGCATTACAATTATATGAGTCACTTATTTGAAAACTAAATACGTGTATTTGCTTGGAAATTCATGCTTTGCTATTTTGTATAGGCCTATCTTTATACGATTCTGAACCGTGGCTTGAAATACTGGGCTTCAAAATGAGATACATCCTCCATTTTTCACTGAACAAAAATACGCCTTGGTTTCAAACACAGATAAGTGCCGGCATTTCGGAATCAGAACCAGATACGCCATCAGGCGATGCGCACATGTTCATTGCGCAAAGATATTGCCACCTAGAAGCAGTTGTTTGTTTTCATCGCAGTAATAAAGTGGGACATGTTAGATCACCGTCCGTAATATAGTCAGGACCAAGTCATACCATTGAAAAGAAGGGATGTGAAAGTTTAGCTTACTAAGCATTTCAACAATGAACGGAAATCTCTTAACAGGCAAGTCCAAAAACTAATTCTCATTTCCAGATACATATTCTCTATTATCTCACAATGTAATGCTCGATTGAAGACCTCCCCGGAATAAGGAGGTTATCAAGAAGTAGGTCATTTTTTAGGAGAGAGGAAAATTATTTTGGGGGTTTATTTTATGGTACACAATATTTGAATCAATCGCATATTCAAGTGTACAAATTAGTTCATCTCTTAAAAACTATATTCTACTGTTATAAGTAAAGGTTTTAGAAATAATGTATGAATTAGAAGTGATGCAATGGAAAATAATCTGCAAGTATGTCTTACATTTGTATATAACAGAAGAGAAATCGTGTACGTGCACTTGGAACACAAATGATAGAAAATGGCATTACTGTAATAATAAAAATAGCAACAAAACAATAAAAAGTCAAGAAATATTTAAAAATATAGAAGCATTTCGTCTATGGACTTTATTTAAATGATCTATCACACCTGTTGATGAACCAACACAAGCACTGTCCATGACTGATGCCCCATCCCCACACCACGGAGGATAAAGTTCTGCTTGCTGTAAACCAGCTTGAAATTCAAAAGTAAGGCATAATATGTCACCCCAAGATAGACGATAGGATACACCCTATTTCCACTGAAATCTCACTTATAAAATATTAGTTGGTTACATCGCTGCCTTCGTTGTGTACAAGACGTACTGTAGCTCCGATGACCTCACTCACAGAGGCGAGCTGTTTCCTCTGCCCGACCCGTTACGTCTGTACCTTATTATTATGAAATATTCACAAATGTAATTAATATAACAGGTGAAATCACTAACACCTGTAATCGCATCGTAATTCGTAAGTCAGGTCTATGTCATTTTAGGGGAAGTAGGTTTGAAGTGCGCTCTACACCGTCAAAGATTGAGTGTTTTACACGTCAATGTACCCAATAAATCGACATTATGCATCAATATAAATATAGAGACAACAAACGTACAATAATAATTATAATAATAATAATAGTAATAATAATATACTTTACCTCCATAACTCTTGATGGGCATAAATACAGTAGCTTTCTTTTTTTTCCCTTCAAACTTCTAGCACAATCCTTGGAAGACTTTCTTATGACCCTTTCTTCCACACAAACATTTGTATCATGATTTATTTAGGAACAGCCCACGTTTTCTCAAATATTAATGCAATGACCAGCAAGTTCTGTTAGTTACTTCCCACATTCACAGTAATTAATACTTCAGTATTAATTACTTAATTATTAAGGTGAATTGCTTCCAACATCTAAATGCCATCTACCAGCATCAGTTTTTAAACACAGCCTTACCTTACCTGTTTTAGGGAGAAAAGACAGCGCGTACTTAACATTACTAACCCAAGAAATAACCATATGTAGGTTCGATTTGTTACTGTCCACTTTTATGTTTGTTCTGTATCAACAAGTACATCTGTGCCACAAGAAAATCAAAAGCAGAACTCATCATGAGCTCGGGAAAATGAATGAAACATACGCCTTTATTCTTCGTTACAGATATATTTTTGGATGGGATTTTCGTTTTTCGTAAAAGTAACCTGTCCTCCTCCAAGAAAACTAAAACATTAGTGTATATTTACTTGTACAGTTGTATTTTGGCCGTGGTACGCACACGTTCCTAGCAATATGGCAACTGCGAACTTTCACAAAACCACTTTCGCAACACATTATATTTCCACAAAAAAAATGTTATACGATAACAATTAAATAAGTATTACATCCCTTGAATGTATATTACTCGTGAAGATACCATTCTTATGAGGTCTCATTATCTTAATAACAGCTGTTTACTAAATCCTGATGTGATAAATTTAAAGAACAAACATGCAATATACTTAAATATGAAGTTCTGTCTTTCAACAGCCGCAATTATCCAAAGAATTCCTTCAATCCTTATGAATTACATTCACAAGTACAATTTTTAAGATTAGCTCAATTGATCAGCTGATTGGCTTGGCGCGCTTTCGACAGTACGGGCTGTTTATTACGAAGGCAGTGGTTACATCCAGGGAGGTCTCAATTCCTAAACAACGTTTGCCACCTGTCCCGTATTGAACGGGACATCCCCTACTTTTGGTGAACAGTTTGTGTCCCGTATTATGAACTGTTGTCCCATGAAAACAAGCGTTTGTCTTCTTTTGTCTTTAAGTATTTTAAAATCCGTATTTGATTTGAGCGCCATTAAAGTTCAAGGTAGCGCTATTTTTTTCTCTTTGGAGCCATTTGCTGGTAAAGCTGAGCATGCTGGGTTATTTACCTCGTCCTCTGCCACGTACTTCCGTACGTCTTCCATTGTTCATACTGTTTGAGACTAAATGTACGTAAATTCTGAAGTTATCAATACCTCCAATGAACTGAAATAATTGATATGGAGGAGAGTTTTGTCTTGCTGGGAACATTCCTGCCAGTATTTTGGAGAGTATAGGAGATGTCTCAAACAAGTGGTTGTCAGTGTTTACTGGTCATAAAGACAACGAAAAGCAATAGAATTAGAAAAACCTGTGTCTTTTGTAATGAGTGTTCCTGAGTCAAATGCAATTATTCAACGAATTTTCTCCTTAATGTATAACAAGTGGTCAGACAGTAGAAACAGGTGTTCAATAGATCTCATTAAACGTGAAGTACGGTAAACATGAACATGTCTTGTAGAGAGTTCCATGGGATGATGCAGTTAAACGGTGCAGTTATAAAGTCAGCTGTGTCAAATGTGAAGTACAGTTGGAGAAAATAAGGTAGTTCTAATAATGCTTTTTCTGCATGTTTTGTCAAACCTAATGCATTGTACTGTACTGACAAGAGGGTGTAAGGCAGTTTATTTTATGAATTTCAATAAATTGTTCTGTTAATGAAAATAATCATAATCCAATTGAAATTGGTAACTGACATCTGATGTTCAAGCATTTATGAACTGCCCTTTTTTTTTTTGTGAAAAATCCCATAATTTGAGGTAAATGTCCCTTATTTCTTACATCAAGAAGTGGCAATCCTATCCTAAACTCTCTAAAGGAGGATAACTATATACCACAAACTGTGCCTTTGCTGGCAGGACCTAGTGTTTACAGTGCACTATGTCTTCTGGTATAGGCTAGAGCAATTTTGTTACTTTCATTGATCTGTCTCTGTCTTATACTTGGCTTTGACAGTATGAAAGTGACTGGGGTATGAGCGATGCTAGTAATGCCATTCCTTTTGCAGCCAGTCCCTGCTATGAATGGTGTGAAACTGTTGCTAATAGGGTCGGTTTGTGCATGCATTTCAGTGGGCTTGGCAGACTGATATGTAATAGCAACTTCTGGCTCAGTGAGGAAAGCAACGGGAAACTACCTCACTCCTCATTTCCCTAGTACCCCTCTTCAGTGATGCCTAGGCCATCTATGACAGCTGATGGCGGAGCTGTTGAGGATCAAACCAGCCTTCTTGCTGATGACTAAACATAGGCTACATACATACAATGTTTGCCGAAGTATCAAACTTGCGCATTTTCAGGGATTGGTACATGTTCTTATTTTATCCTGAACCGTTTCTTTTTTTTTTTTTTTTTGTGATATATCTGATTTTGAAATTATAAGTCACATTACATATCGATGTTTCACAGCACTGAAGAAATTCCAAAAGACCTATGAGCTCGTTAGTTAAATAGCTAGGAAGGACTCATTCTAGCCGTACAGTAAGCGGGTTGTTCTGAAGAGAAATCCTCTGGCTCTAAACTCCATATTTAAAATTCATTATACCGTGTCGTTAGTTAAGAAGTGTAGTTGCACGAAGGGTATGTAGCTTCATTAGCGCAAGTCGAGTTACGGCTGAGATAGGAGGCACGCACAGTTGTACAACCACCTGTCGCGAGGCACTGCGTGTTGAGCGGCAGGGTGCGTACTGCTGTGCATGTCTGGAATACTGGTAAAAGTGGAGAAAGGAATACAAATATTTCCAAACTCTGGATTCGGAGCATTTACTGTTTCCAGTAGAACTGTTTGACACACGAGGGGAGTTTGTTATTATTGGGAAACCACATCTTCACATTCTTCAACTCAATAATAACGTTATTGGTTTAAAATTCCACTAACAACATTTATTATGGTTTTCAGGCACGCCGAAGTTTTTTTTTCCAAAGGAGTTCCTTTACATGCCAGTAAATCTACCACCACGAGGCTGACGAATTTGAGCACCTTCAAATAACAACCAGACTGAGCCAGAATGGAACCTGCCAATCTGGGGTCACAAGGCGAGCGTTCTACCACCCGAACTCGGACACTTTTCAACATAATCTCATCTTTGTTACACACACTTTTCTTACAGCCCTCTAAAATTTAATATATTGTTGCAGTAAAACTCCGTTCCAGCCACCGGCAGTCCCGCTCACACTGTCGCCTTACTCGTAAGGTTGCCGTACGTCACGGCTTT
The DNA here is from genome assembly GCF_040414725.1 of Anabrus simplex. Taxonomy (NCBI): domain Eukaryota; kingdom Metazoa; phylum Arthropoda; class Insecta; order Orthoptera; family Tettigoniidae; genus Anabrus; species Anabrus simplex. Next base: position 146,865,683 of record NC_090273.1, on the reverse strand, counting down.
CACGGACAATCGGCGATTTTATAGAGTAAGAAGAAAGTCGGGGCCGGAAAATCGTAATTATTTACAAGTTATGAAAGTCAACTTCGGTAAGCAAAACGGATAAGAATTTTCGTTGACCAGGTTATGAAATTGGAAAGAAAAATGCCAGACACAAAGGTTAACAAATTTGAGAATCTGAAGTCTGACAAGAAACCTGTACAGTTGTTTTCATTTCTTGATTGTGTTTCTGAGTATTCTGAAATGTACAAAACTTTAAGGTATTATCTCTCTGTTCTTGGACATAATGTGAATGCAGAAAGACTGTTTTCTCTTGTATCTGCCCATTTGAACAGAAGAAAGAGTTAACGCTAATATCAGATTTAGTCTGATAGGCTCATTCGAAATCAATCTTGGCTCTGAGAAGTACGATTGGTATACAAAATATTTTTCGTTCATTGTAAGTCGACCCTTGTGGATCTTTTGTCCCTCCTGGCACCATATTGTATTAAGTTGCGTGTTATTGGAATGGCGGAAGTGTGGAGTGTTGTCTGTGAGAAAAGGAACATTAAATACGACACAAACACCCAGTCCCCAGGCCAGGGACTTTAATCATTACAATTAAGAACCCCGACTCGGCCGGAAATCAAACCCGGCTCCTCCGGGCGACAGACGGGACGCGTTGCCCCCTGCACCGCGGGGCCGAACTACATTTTGTAGTAATACGTATTCTTGTGATTAAATTAAGTGTAGATATGAAAATACTAATATTGTTTTCTTATGATGAATACTTACATCGGCCGGTCTAAAAAGTAAAGTATGTCCTGGTTTCGGACTTAAATTGCAATGATGTCCTGGTTTTGGACTTTTGGATTATGGCAACCTTACTTTCTCTCGTGGTGTTGCCCGTTGATTTGTCCTTTCACAAAGCCGCAAAGATGATAGTGAGAGGTTGTCGCAGAAAGTCCGCACACTGAATCTGTGCAGCGGCAGAGAAATATAAGTCTTCTGGGCAGGCTGCGAGTTAGATGGATGGTCCAATGAGCAGTGAGCGCGAAAGAAATATAGTATTTATTTCCTTTGCCCTACAGTCTTAATGTCAATCTTAGTAAACAGTATTAACAAAAAAAAAAAAAAAAAAAAAAAAAAAAAGGAGCAATAGTTAATTCAGATCTTCCGTGCCTCATATACAGTATGTTGAAATTAAATGCCGTATGGCGACCTGCGCGTCGTGATGAGGATTAAATGATGATGAAGATGACATATACACCCAGCCCTCGTGCCAGCGAAATTAACCAATGAAGGTTAAAATTCCCGACCCTGAAGGGAATCGAACCCGGGAACCCTGTGAACAAAGGCCAGTACGCTAACCATTTAGCCATGGAGCCAGACATACAGTATGTTTATACCTATAGTAAAAGAGAGTTTATCGGTCCCGATCCTCGAGTGTATTATCTATCCCAAAGCGGGCCGTGAGCGCTATCTAGGGGAGTTACCCCGCCGAATGGAACAGCCTCTGAATATTGGATGAGTAAGATGTGAGGACCTCGGGAGTTAGATAACATCATTTTTCATCTTGCCATTGCTCTGGATCATACATATTCCGGAAACCACTAGGATAGATACACAGCTGTTCGATCCATGTTATTGAGGTGCTGACACTGTCTATGGCCAGGTCTTTCCAACTCTGGAACTTAGCACTGCTTAGCATTGTTTATCATTTGATCGAACATTTTATATGATAGCATTTCTTCTAGCAGTAGTTCGACTTGCCTAATGATATTTCTACAAATATACCTGAAGTAATTTTCTTATGTTACTTTTATTCCGATAACAATTTAATTTAGTAGGTACTGGAAGGAGTGAAACTGTATTTATACCACGTATTCTTAAAATTTCTAGCAATTATACCTTCCAATTTTACCGACTACAATTCCCCATAAATGTCTGTTCTGCAATGGTCATAAGTAAGTCCCAAGGCCAAACGTGAACTACAGCAGGAAAAGAATTATTAAAAATTAGGATGGTTTTCGTATGGCAAATTGTACGTTACTTGTTCTACAATCAGGCCTTCTAATTCTAAAGTTTTTATACATGTGCTAGATGGTGAAACCCACTGCATATGTGTATTAAGACTCTCCAATAAAATTATATTCCTTGTGCAAAGAGAAAGACAATCTTAAATTTACTCTATAGCACGCACTACGCACTTCACACATTCCACATTAGGTTAATAATTTACTTGTTAGGGAGCCTGTCTATTTCAAGGCAGATTACCGTGTTCATACTTCCACTCCACCTGCGAATAATTTCCCCCGTATGGGTGGTGGCGGTAGAATGACACATACGGTACCCCCGTACCTGTCGTAAGAAGCGACTAAACGGGGGCCGCAGGGGAGCGTGGACTGGCGACCACGGGGACCTTAGCTAACCTGGCACTACTTAAATTTACTTGTGCCAGGTTCCTCACTTCCACACATCCTATACGGCCTCCCTTGTTCAACACTTGTTCTTTTCCGACCCTGGCGGTTTTAAGTTTGGAGGTCTACAGAGTCTTCCATTTTCACGCCTTTCGTGACCCTTGTCTTTCTTTGGCCGATACCTATAATCATCAGCATATTAGAGAGCTATCCGATTCGCCACTCTAAGAGAATCCACTTGTGCAACTTCTTCCAGTTCCTACAGGGATATTTGAATTGTAAAAGGGATACGAGGGGACTTCTTGAAAAGGTTTGTCCTAATTGTTGATCTCCTCCACTCAATTGTGACAGCCGCATTGCAGGGGTCAATAGCCATCTTCATAAAACGCACCTGTAGATCTTAACAACCACCTTGAAGCTACCCTGTTTTCATTTAACTATTAAGAAATTTTGCCAAATAATAACTGTTGGATAATGTACTCCTTGTCCTTGTGGTAGCCTTCAAGTGTTGTAGAAGGATAACTTATCTAAAAATTATAAAAAAAGTAACTCTGTACAAATAATTCGCTTTATGAATCTTTTCAGTTAAAACGCTCGTCATATTTTGGAGTATTTCATACCATTTAATTTCCTGCTAAACAATGAGCAATATACAAAATATAGATTTTTTTTAGTTCTTGTCTGTAGTCGTTAATTTATTGGAACGAAGTTTCTCGGAACGAGTCAGTGGTGGCACGTGGATAAAACGTGTGGAGGTCAAACTGCTATGAAAAGTAACGTGTTCAGGTACATTGTAACATAGATGTGATATAGATACATTGCTTGATTAGCAACGTGACTTTCCTTCGAAGGCAAACGGCTGCAGTTAGAAGAAGTTAGCAAAACAATAAAGAATTTAAAACAGGGGAAATGAGGTGCCATTATTTTAAGCCGATCCAGTTTCCTGTGAATTTGAAGACGTTGCTTGAACAGGAATAATTGCTTCAAGAAAGTGTTAAGCAGACTACTGCTATTTATGTCTTGATTTATTTTGCTGTTTACTTTTCAAAAAACAGGTGTTTAAAAGTTTTATTAATTACTTAAACGTAACCTATGAACGGCTATTCTTGGTACACAAATCGTAGTCACCAAAGTAATGAAATGGAAATGGCGTATGGCTTTTAGTGCCGAGAGTGCCCAAGGACAAGTTCGGCTCGCCAGATGCAGGTCTTTTTGATTTTACGCCCGTAGGCGACCCGCGCGTCGTGATGAGGATGAAATGATGATGAAGACGACACATACACCCAGCCCCAGTGCCAGCGGAATTAACCAATTATGGTTAAAATTCCCGACCCTGCCGGGAATCGAACCCAGGACTCCTGTGGCCAAAGGCCAGCACGCTAACCATTTAGCCATGGAGCCGGACGTCACCAAAGTATTCTGGCTCATTGCGGTTAATTACTTCAGAATCGCAAATTCATGAAATTAAAGTTCCTTCAAAACCTACCACAAACGACAAAATGTTTAACCGCGCGCTCAGACAGTGCTCCGGCTAATTCCTGGGACTGCTCGTTGTAACTCGTGTCTATCGCTGGTCCAGTTTCCCCATAGCCCCTTGCCTTGCACACCCTCCTTACGTTTCACAGCCCGCGCCCACAGTCCTGAAATTGAACCACTTCGCTTGTTCCGGAGAGCAACCTAATGTTGATTTCAAAATTATTGCCACGTACACGAATATACAGAGTTAATTAAAGGAACAGGCTTTTGATAAAACTTTTCACTAAAACTTACCTACTTCTAGGGGTTCTTTGAACCACTGAACATACAGAACGCGCCACCACTGGAAGGAACAATGGTTGTTGTCTCACTACAATCCGTAGCTGCAAATACGAGCTGCAGCCCTCTAGACCAGACCCATATCTCACTAGTTAATGAAGGAAATGCTATTTACTGGTCGGAAATACACATTACAATCATATCCTAGCACGTCCGCATGTTCCATCTGCAGCTAAATTGGTTATTATCATCATCATGCGAGCTGCACGAGATTAGTGGTGCTGCCGTTAATTATCGCAATTGTTTTACAAGGTTATAACCCAACTCTCATTTTCTAGCCCGCTCAGATTTGTTTGACGCATTGGGTTATGACCTGATAATCCGCAAACAGTATTGACCACTACATGAACTGACCTCAGTGTTACAAATCTACATAAAATCGTAACGACCGTGTGTCTTTACATTAATTAACTTGGCTAAATTTTCTTACAGTTATCCATTCCAGCCGTAATAATGACCATCTAGAGTTTCTTTTAGCTTTGGCGTCTGTTTGTTCATTTTTTGACTTCTTATAACTGAAGAACTACTGAATATTTTTCAACGAAACTTCTTAATTAGAATCCACATATATAAAAGAAGGTTTTAGGAATCATATCATTTCGAAATCGCTGAATGGGCTGGGAGTTTATAGGAAGACCAAAAAACGTGATTTTATTTTCCTACAAAATATCCATGACCAAATGTATTGAAAATCTACGAACCTTAATGGAACTCGAAAACTATTATTATATACTTTTTCGATAGGAGATAAGGGAGATATTACTAACGCAATGTTTTACAGTCTAAGTCCTAGCGGACATAGTCGAACAGTGGGTGAGCGTAGTCCTGATTTGTTAGAACTAGAAAACTACTGGACATATTTTTAAAAACTTCACATTAGAATCCACCTATCCAAAGGTATGTTTTCGTATCCTTACCATTTTATAATCCCTGAGTGGATTAGGGTTGATAGGAAGAGAGAAACACTGATTTTACTCTCCTACAAAATATCCATGATCAACCTTAATGGAAATCTACCAACATTAATGGAAATCTATTTTTAAAACTTTTCTCATGTACAGGAAGATTAATAAGGAATATATTATTAACGAATCCTATACAGTCTAAGTTCTAGCGCACACGCCCGAAAGCGGATGCACGTCGAGTTGATTTCTTATAACTGGAAAAAAGGGACATATTTCAAACAAGCTTCGTATTTTGAATCCACCTATTCAAATCTAGCTTTTAGTGTTCATACGATTTCAAGATCCGTTAATGGAGGCGGTTTTACACCCCCACAAAAATCCAAAGCCAAACTCAATGGAAATCTATTCCTAAAATGTTTTCTGACGTCCACATTTTCAATAGGGGAACTAATAAGGGAGATATTATTAACGGAATATTTTACAGTCTAGGTCCTAGCGGACATAGCCTAGCAGCGGGTGAGTTAATTGTTATTAATGGAAAACTGCTGAGCATTTTTCCTGAGTTCTCTGGTTAAGTAATTTATTCGCCGTAATGTTCGGGATTCTGTCATTGGAACCTGAACGCCCTCCTCAATAGCTCGTGCAGTGTTTCCGCCATTAGGAGGGGCCACCGCCGGGTTAGCTGTGGGTAGGGTGCAACCGCTATTCTGGTGACAACAACCACACAGCTTGCATGGCAACTACGGAGGCCACCTAGCCTCTCATTGCAGTTGCTCAGTGTACAGAGCCGTGACTCGGACAGAGAGGAAGGAGGACCGTCGCTTTGAGACAGCCCACTACAAAGGTCCCCGCTTAGGCGAGGATGAATACATTCTCGGAGACAGGAGACCAGGTACCGGGGACCCCATGGAAACCAAGTTGCGTCGCAGGTCCTAGGACTTCTGACGACGTGGCTTGGTAGCCGGTAGCGAGCGCATTGCCCGGAAGGACTGATCCCACGAATAACTGAAGCGGCTCAGAACATAACTTTTGCAACTTGACTGTTCCTAAGTAACATAACCTGGACTTTTTTCAGCCCAAATCCTTGCATGTGCTATCTACAATTTGTCAGGGTTTACATGTAGGTATTTTTCTATTTCCGGCTATGTGGTTTTTCCCTGACCCTTACTACCCGATTACACGACTATGATACCTCATCATCTCGTCTGGCCTGGTAGCATGTTGAGCATGGAGACATTCTTCCATGCTACCTCTTTCTATTCTTAGGAATAACACATGTCGGAAGCGATGTAGCCTGTGTTGATCACCTCGCGGGGAGGGGGTGCTGATTAAGAAACTGCGGCCATTCTTGAGCGAGTCAGCAAACGTAAGCAGTTAGGAGACGGTAGCAAGTTCGTTGAGAGTGAGCCCGTCAGGCGGCTACGCGGGCTTTGATAAGAAACTGTTGTGCGCTGTGATTCAGAATAAGTCGCACTATCGGTCTCTTTGTTCGATTACAATCTTGAGTGCTAATTTAGACGAGTAGAAAATAGCAGTTCGCTACGTTCCTGAACGTTTTAATGATCGTGATGACCCGACACAACACATTGCGGTGCTGGGTTTCATTGTGCCTAAAGTACCATGAAACTGAACCTGGCTCACTTCGGCGGTGGAGGGAAGAGTGCTCCTGGTTGAATTTATCAGGCGAAAACTGTAAGATTAGCATTCTCTCATAACATAAGTTGGAGGTTGATGACCTGAAGGCGGTGGTTAAAGTCCCGGTTCAATTAGGGCTGCCAGATCTCAGACACTGAACACGGAGCAGAGTGACCGCGCTGAACTCTGTATTTGGAAGAAGCTTTGGTTCGAACCCCATCGCCAGTTTCCCACTTTCACGTGCCGGGAGAGTTGCAATTCATAAGGCCACGCCCGACTCCTTCCACCTCTTGACCCGGTTTAATACATCAACTACATTAGCTCCTCAACTGAGGTCCTCCTGTTGGTGGAAGCGTTAGAATAAAACCCACGGCATCCCCTGCCTAACGGAAGAGGCGACTGAAAGGATCTCCAAGGGCTCTGAAATTGGGAGCGTGGATTGGTGACCAACGATCTTACCTCACTCCTGGTATTGTTTCCACTTACTTGTGTCAGGTTGGCCAATTCTTGTACGTGTATTACGTGTGGAGACCTAAAGAGACATTCATTTTCAAGCCCTTCGTGGCCCTTGTCCTCCTTTGGCCAATACCTTCATTTTTCGAAGTGTTGGATCCTTCAACTTTTAACGTCGCATTAATGGTAACACAATGTGGTCGCCCAGTTGTAGGCTACATTCTCATAAAAATAATCGCAACCATCACAACTACCACCTCCACCACCTCTGCTGTGGTTGGCGTCGTTTTTCCACCACTTTAGGTAGTTTTTTCACGAATTTTACTGGTGACATCAGTTAAGTCGTACGAGGTAATTTTGGTTATTGAATTTCCTAATTAATTTCGTTTCCTTGATAATTCTTAAGAGAGGAATTTCATTCAGGTCATTAATCCCATTGGAGACCTGAGAGTGACGAGTGAATGAAAACTATTTTATATACATTCTAAATTTCAGTACAAAATGCAGCTATAACTCGTGACATTCAATAGTTTTAAACTATATTGACATAAATATGTCTCAGAGCAGCAGGTAATCAGTAAATTTGTATAATGAAACAGCGTACATAACAAAATATGTGATGAAAATCATGCAGGTTGTGATGTAAAGTATAGATGGATAGCCAGCCAATGTCACCTTACAATCGTTCAGGTTATAATGTAAAGTACGCAGGAATGGTCAGACAATATTATCCAACAACCATACAGGTTGTGATGTAAAGTATGGATGGATAGCCCGACAATATGACCTAACAACCGTGCGGGTTGTGATGTAAAGTAAGGATGAATGGCCACACAATCATACCTAGCAACATTACAAAATGTCATGTAATATAGGGGTGGATTGTCACACAATGTTACCTAGCAACCGTGCAGGCTATGAAATAAGATATGGATGGATGGTCAGACGATGTTACCTAGCAACTGTACAGGCTGTGATGTAAAGTATGGATGGATGGTCAGGCAATATTACCTAGCAACTGTACAGGCTGTGATGTAAAGTATGGATGGATGGTCAGACAATGTCACCTAGCAACTGTACAGGCTGTGATGTGAAGTATGGATAGATGGCCACACAATGTTACCTAGCAACCGTATAGGCTGTCATGTAACGTATGTATGGATGGTCAGACAGTGTTACCTAGCAACCGTGCAGGCTGTGAAATAAGATATGGGTGGATTGTCAGACAATGTTACCTAGCAACCGTGCAGGATGTGATGTAAAGTATGGATGGATGGTCAGACAATGTTACTTATCAACCGTGCAGGCTGTGATGTAACGGATGGATGGACGGTCAGACAATGTTACCTAGCAACCGTGCAGGCTGTGAAATAAGATATGGGTGGATGGTCAGACAATGTTACCTAACAACCGTGCAGGCTGTGATGTAAAGTATGTATGGATGGTCAGACAATGTTACCTAGCAACCGTGCAGGCTGTGATGTAAAGTATGGATGGATGGTCAGACAATGTTACCTAACAACCGTGCAGGCTGTGATGTAAAGTATGTATGGATGGTCAGACAATGTTACGTAACAACCGTGCAGGCTGTGATGTGAAGTATGTATGGATGGTCAGACAATGTTACCTAACAACCGTGCAGGCTGTGATGTAAAGTATGTATGGATGGCCAGACAATGTTACCTAACAACCGTGCAGGCTGTGGTTTAGGAAGTCGGAAACTTTCGTAATATTCGAAGTAAAATGTGTGACTTTTCCGTGCGGATAAAACATCTTTCCAATACGTTCCCATACATTAATATTTATACTCGTGTCACAATTCACGAAAGGAAAGCGCATAGTGCCTTTTCTCTTCTTTATCTTCTGCATCAATTCTTTTAGCTGTTTTTCATATCGCTTAAATCTCACTGTTGGATCGATAATGATGCCTTTGTTGGATTTTCTATCGATGAAAATATGTGCACACGTTTGCCCTCTTGAACTTCCTCTTATAACAATGATTACCACCAAACCAAATTGCAATATGAAAATATGGGGTATGCAATTGCTAATAAATTGTACATACAAGAGGTTAGTATTCAAAAATAACCGAGGCCTAATCGCTATTTCAATATGATACCGTATTTGGAAGAAGCTTTTATGAAATTGAATGGGAAAAGCTAATATTATGTTGAAGTAACAGGGTGTCAAATATGAGGACAGAAGTACAATTTGGCTTGGAAACTGTAAAGCGGAGGTCAGTGTCAGGCAAGTAGTTCAGCAGGGGTGTCCACTCTCACCGATTCTTTTTAATGCATACAGTCAGAAAGCGATAGATGGAGTAAAATATAATTTATCATTGACAGGAGCTGTCA